>NW_027141586.1:4670000-4709446 GCF_036365525.1 Heterodontus francisci
CAGAGCGGGGGAGGGGCCTCTCACCATGGAGACAGAGCGGGGGAGGGGCCTGTCACCATGGAGACAGAGCGGGGGAGGGGACTGTCACCATGGAGACAGAGCGGGGGAGGGGCCTCTCACCATGGAGACAGAGCGGGGGAGGGGACTGTCACCATGGAGACAGAGCGGGGGAGGGGCCTCTCACCATGGAGACAGAGCGGGGGAGGAGCCTCTCACCATGGAGACAGAGCGGGGGAGGGGACTGTCACCATGGATACAGAGCGGGGGAGGGGCCTCTCACCATGGAGACAGAGCGGGGGAGGGGACTGTCACCATGGAGACAGAGCGGGGGAGGGGACTGTCACCATGGAGACAGAGCGGGGGAGGGGCCTGTCACCATGGAGACAGAGCGGGGGAGGGGCCTCTCACCATGGAGACAGAGCGGGGGAGGGGCCTCTCACCATGGAGACAGAGCGGGGGAGGGGCCTCTCACCATGGATACAGAGCGGGGGAGGGGCCTCTCACCATGGAGACAGAGCGGGGGAGGGGCCTCTCACAATGGAGACAGAGCGGGGGAGGGGACTGTCACCATGGAGACAGAGCGGGGGAGGGGACTGTCACCATGGATACAGAGCGGGGGAGGGGCCTCTCACCATGGAGACAGAGCGGGGGAGGGGCCTCTCACCATGGAGACAGAGCGGGGGAGGGGAATGTCACCATGGAGACAGAGCGGGGGAGGGGACAGTCACCATGGAGACAGAGCGGGGGAGGGGCCTCTCACCATGGAGACAGAGCGGGGGAGGGGCCTGTCACCATGGAGACAGAGCGGGGGAGGGGCCTCTCACCATGGAGACAGAGCGGGGGAGGGGCCTGTCACCATGGAGACAGAGCGGGGGAGGGGCCGGTCACCATGGAGACAGAGCGGGGGAGGGGCCTCTCACCATGGAGACAGAACGGGGGAGGGGCCTGTCACCATGGAGACAGAGCGGGGGAGGGGCCTGTCACCATGGAGACAGAGCGGGGGAGGGGCCTCTCACCATGGAGACAGAGAGGGGGAGGGGACTGTCACCATGGAGACAGAGCGGGGGAGGAGACTGTCACCATGGAGACAGAGCGGGGGAGGGGACTGTCACCATGGAGACAGAGCGGGGGAGGGGAATGTTTCCAAGGTGACGGCGAATGGGGGCGGGGTCTGTTTCCAAGGTGACGGCTAGTGGGGGCGGGGTCTGTTTCCAGAGTGACGGCTAATGGGGGCGTGGTCTGTTTCCAAGGTGACGGGAGTCGGGGCGGGGTCTGTTTCCAAGGTGACGGGAGTGGGGGCGGGGTCTGTTTCCAAGGTGACGGGAGTGGGGGCGGGGTCTGTTACCAAAGTGACGGGAGTGGGGGCGGGGTCTGTTTCCAGAGTGACGGGTGTGGGGGCGTGGTCTGTTTCCAGAGTGACGGGAGTGGGGGCGGGGTCTGTTTCCAAGGTGACAGGAGTGGGAGCGGGGTCTGTTACCAAAGTGACGGCGAGTGGGGGCGGGGTCTGTTTCCAAGGTGACGGGAGTGGGGGCGGGGTCTGTTTCCAGAGTGACGGGAGTGGGGGCGGGGTCTGTTTCCAGAGTGACAGGAGTGGGGACGGGGTCTGTTTCCAGAGTGACGGGAGTGTGGGCGGGGTCTGTTTCCAAGGTGACGGGAGTGGGGGCGGGGTCTGTTACCAAAGTAACGGCTAGTGGGGGCGGGGTCTGTTTCCAGAGTGACGGGAGTGGGGGCGGGGTCTGTTTCCAGAGTGACGGCGAATGGGGGCGTGGTCTGTTTCCAGAGCGACGGGAGTGGGGGCGGGGTCTGTTTCCAAGGTGACGGGAGTGGGGGGGCGGGGTCTGTTACCAAAGTGACGGCGAATGGGGGCGTGGTCTGTTTCCAAGGTGACGGGAGTGGGGGGGCGGGGTCTGTTACCAAAGTGACGGCGAATGGGGGCGTGGTCTGTTTCCAGAGCGACGGGAGTGGGGGCGAGGTCTGTTTCCAAGGTGACGGGTGTGGGGGCGGGGTCTGTTACCAAAGTGACGGGAGTGGGGGCGGGGTCTGTTTCCAAGGTGACGGAGTGGGGGCGGGGTCTGTTTCGAGAGTGACGGCGAATGGGGGCGTGGTCTGTTTCCAAGGTGACGGCGAGTGGGGGCGGGGTCTGTTACCAAAGTGACGGTGAGTGGGGGCGGGGTCTGCTTCCAGAATGACAGGAGTGGGGGCGGGGTCTGTTACCAAGGTGACCGGAGTGGGGGCGGGGTCTTTTTCCAGAGTGATGGGAGTGGGGGCGGGGTCTGTTGCCTGAGTGACGCGAGTGGGGGCGGGGTCTGTTACCAAGGTGACGGGAGTGGGGGCGGGGTCTGTTTCCAGGGTGACGGGAGTGGGGGGGCGGGGTCTGTTTCCAGGGTGACTGGAGTGGGGGCGGGGTCTGTTTCCAGGGTGACGGAGTGGGGGCGGGGTCTGTTTCCAGGGTGACGGGAGTGGGGGCGGGGTCTGTTACCAAGGTGACGGGAGTGGGGGCGGGGTCTGTTACCAAGGTGACGTGGGTGGGGGCGTGGTCTGTTACCTAGGTGACGGGAGTGGGGGCGCAGGTCTGTTACCTAGGTGACGGAGTGGGGGCGGGGTCTGTTACCAAGGTGACGGGAGTGGGGGCGGGGTCTGTTACCAAGGTGACGGGAGTGGGGGCGGGGTCTGTTTCCAGGGTGACGGGGAGTGGGGGTGGGGTCTGTTTCCAGGGAGACGGGAGTGGGGGCGGGGTCTGTTTCCAGGGTGACGGGAGTGGGGGCGGGGTCTGTTTCCAAGGTGACGGAGTGGGGGCGGGGTCTGTTTCGAGAGTGACGGCGAATGGGGGCGTGGTCTGTTTCCAAGGTGACGGCGAGTGGGGGCGGGGTCTGTTACCAAAGTGACGGTGAGTGGGGGCGGGGTCTGTTTCCAGAATGACAGGAGTGGGGGCGGGGTCTGTTACCAAGGTGACCGGAGTGGGGGCGGGGTCTTTTTCCAGAGTGATGGGAGTGGGGGCGGGGTCTGTTGCCTGAGTGACGCGAGTGGGGGCGGGGTCTGTTACCAAGGTGACGGGAGTGGGGGCGGGGTCTGTTTCCAGGGTGACGGGAGTGGGGGGGCGGGGTCTGTTTCCAGGGTGACGGGAGTGGGGGCGGGGTCTGTTTCCAGGGTGACGGAGTGGGGGCGGGGTCTGTTTCCAGGGTGACGGGAGTGGGGGCGGGGTCTGTTACCAAGGTGACGGGAGTGGGGGCGGGGTCTGTTACCAAGGTGACGTGGGTGGGGGCGTGGTCTGTTACCTAGGTGACGGGAGTGGGGGCGCAGGTCTGTTACCTAGGTGACGGAGTGGGGGCGGGGTCTGTTACCAAGGTGACGGGAGTGGGGGCGGGGTCTGTTACCAAGGTGACGGGAGTGGGGGCGGGGTCTGTTTCCAGGGTGACGGGAGTGGGGGCGGGGTCTTTTACCAAGGTGACGGAGTGGGGGCGGGGTCTGTTACCTAGGTGACGGGAGTGGGGGCGGGGTCTGTTACCAAGGTGACGGGAGTGGGGGCGGGGTCTGTTACCAAGGTGACGGGAGTGGGGGCGGGGTCTGTTGACAGAGTGACGGGAGTGGGGGCGGGGTCTGTTTCCAGAGTGACGGGAGTGGGGGCGGGGTCTGTTTCCAGGGTGACGGGGAGTGGGGGTGGGGTCTGTTTCCAGGGAGACGGGAGTGGGGGCGGGGTCTGTTTCCAGGGTGACGGGAGTGGGGGCGGGGTCTGTTTCCAGGGTGACGGGAGTGGGGGCGGGGTCTGTTTCCAGGGTGACGGGGGTGGGGGCGGGGTCTGTTTCCAGGGTGACGGGAGTGGGGGCGGGGTCTGTTTCCAGAGTGACGGGAGTGGGGGCGGGGTCTGTTTCCAGAGTGACGGGAGTGGGGGCGGGGTCTGTTTCCAGGGTGACGGGAGTGGGGGCGGGGTCTGTTTCCAGGGTGACGGGAGTGGGGGTGGGGTCTGAATCTTTCTGATTCTTTTATAATCCCTTTCAAACTAAAAGAATCCTGATAATTATTGATAATTCTTTGTAATAATTTATAAACATTTACTGACATTTACAACCTTTATAAACTGTTTATAATTCTTCCTCTCACTTTGTAAATATTTATAATATTTATGATTGTCTGTGATTTATTATCTTTTATGAGATTTTATTCTCATTTATAATCTGTTACATTCACTGCCCTGGACAGAAAACATTGAAAATAATCCCCGTGGATTACTCTCAATTCAAACAGATCACAGAGCATATCATTTAAAATGGCCGCAGCACATGTCGCGTAAAATGGCCGCAGTGAAGATGACATCAAACAGACCACAGTGCATATCATTTAAAATGGCCGCAGCACATGTCACGTAAAATGGCTGCAGTCAAGGTGACATCAAACAGACCACAGAGCATAACATTTAAAATGGACGCAGTGACGGTGACATCAAACAGACCACAGTGCATATCATTTAAAATGGCCGCAGCACATGTCGCGTAAAATGGCCGCAGTGAAGGTGACATCAAACAGACCACAGTGCATATCATTTAAAATGGCCGCAGCACATGTCACGTAAAATGGCTGCAGTCAAGGTGACATCAAACAGACCACAGAGCATAACATTTAAAATGGACGCAGTGATGGTGACATCAAACAGACCACAGTGCATATCATTTAAAATGGCCGTACCATATGTCACGTAAAATGGCCGCAGTGAAGGTGACATCAAACAGACCACAGAGCACATCATTTAGAATGGCCGCAGCACATGTCGCTTAAAATGGCCGCGGTGCAGGTGACATCAAACAGACAACAGTGCATATCATCAGATCGAACTGGCCTTTGTTAAAACCAGCTGGAGTGGTACTGAGTCCCACACACACACCAGGAAACAGCCAATTCAATTCAGACCTCTATTAATGCCAGCTGGAGTGGTACTGAGCCCCACTCACACACCAGATAAGAGCCAATTGAATTTGAGCCTATATTAATACCAGCTGGAGTGGTACTGAGGCTCATTCACATACCGGGAAAGAACCAATTCAATCCAGGCCCCTATTAATACCAGCTGGAATAAAATTAACTCCCATTTACACACCAGGAAAGAGCCAATTGAAACCGAGCCTATATTATCACCAGCTGGAGTGGTACTGAGTCCCACTGACACACCAGGAAAGAGCCAATTCAATGCAAACCTTTATTAATACCAGCTGGAGTGGTACTTTTTTTTTAGAATATTACAGCGCAGTACAGGCCCTTCGGCCCTCGATGTTGCGCCGATCATCTGACCTACACTATTCCATTTACATCCATATGTCTATCCAATGACCACTTAAATGCCCTTAAAGTTGGCGAGTCTACTACTGTTGCAGGCAGGGCGTTCCACGCCCCTACTACTCTCTGCGTAAAGAAACTACCTCTGACATCTGTCCTGTATATATCACCCCTCAACTTAAAGCTATGTCCCCTCGTGTTTGCCATCCTCATCCGAGGAAAAAGACTCTCACTATCCACCCTATCTAACCCTCTGATTATCTTGTATGTCTCTATTAAGTCACCTCTCCTCCTCCTTCTCTCTAACGAAAACAACCCCAAGTCCCTCAGCCTTTCCTCGTAAGACCTTCCTTCCATACCAGGCAACATCCTAGTAAATCTCCTCTGCACCCTGTCCAAAGCTTCGACATCCTTCCTATAATGCGGTGACCAGAACTGCACGCAATACTCCAGGTGCGGCCTCACCAGAGTTTTGTACAGCTGCAGCATGACCTCGTGGCTCTGAAACTCGATCCCCCTACTAATAAAGGCTAACACACCATATGCCTTCTTAACAGCCCTATTAACCTGGGTAGCAACTTTCAGGGATTTATGTACCTGGATACCAAGATCTCTCCAAGGTGCCAGGGTACGTGATGTCTCCGATCGTGTTTTTGGGATCCTTAAGGGGGAGGGGGAGCACCCCCAAGTCGTGGTCCACATAGGCACCAACGACATAGGTAGGAAGAGAGATGGGGATTTAAGGCAGAAATTCAGGGAGCTAGGGTGGAAGCTTAGAGCGAGAACAACCAGAGTTGTTATCTCTGGGTTGTTGCCTGTGCCACGTGCTAGCGAAGAGAGGAATAGGGAGAGAGAGGAGTTGAACACGTGGCTGCAGGGATGGTGTAGGAGGGAGGGTTTTGGTTTCCTGGATAATTGGGGCTCTTTCTGGGGTAGGTGGGACCTCTACAAACA
The DNA here is from genome assembly GCF_036365525.1 of Heterodontus francisci. NCBI lineage: Eukaryota > Metazoa > Chordata > Chondrichthyes > Heterodontiformes > Heterodontidae > Heterodontus > Heterodontus francisci. The sequence goes on from NW_027141586.1 coordinate 4,676,220, forward strand.
GGATGGTCTTCACCTGAACCAGAGGGGTACCAATATCCTGGGGGGGAGATTTGTTAGTGCTCTTCGGGGGGGTTTAAACTAAATCAGCAGGGGAATGGGAACCTAAATTGCAGTGCCAGTGTACAGGCTGTTGAGAGTAGTGAGGTAGGGGATAAGGTTACAGGGACGCAAGATGGCACTGGCAAGCAGGAACTTGGTTTAAAGTGTGTCTACTTCAACGCCAGGAGCATCCGGAATAAGGTGGGTGAGCTTGCAGCATGGGTTGGTACCTGGGATCCTGATGTTGTGGCCATTTCGGAGACATGGGTAGAGCAGGGGCAGGAATGAATGTTGCAGGTTCCGGGATTTAGATGTTTCAGAAAGAACAGAGAAGAGGGTAAAAGAGGGGGGGGGTGTGGCATTGTTAATCAAGGAAAGTATTACAGCGGCAGAAAAGACGTTTGAGGACTCGTCTACTGAGGTAGTCTGGGCCGAGGTTAGAAACAGGAGAGGAGAGGTCACCCTGTTGGGAGTTTTCTATAGACCTCCGAATAGTTCCAGAGATGTAGAGGAAAGGATAGCGAAGATGATTCTCGACAGGAGCGAGAGTAACAGGGTAGTGGTTATGGGGGACTTTAACTTTCCAAATATTGACTGGAAATACTATAGTTCGAGTACTTTAGATGGGTCAGTTTTTGTCCAGTGTGTGCAGGAGGGTTTTCTGACACAGTATGTGGACAGGCCAACCAGGGGCGATGCCACATTGGATTTGGTACTGGGAAATGAACCCGGCCAGGTGTTTGATTTAGATGTAGGTGAGCACTTTGGCGATAGTGATCACAATTCGGTTAGGTTTACCTTAGCGATGGGCAGGGACAGGTATATACCGCAGGGCAAGAATTATAGCTGGGGGAAAGGAAATTATGACGCGATTAGGCAAGATTTAGGATGTGTAGGATGGGGAAGGAAACTGCAGGGGATGGGCACAAACGAAATGTGGAGCTTATTCAAGGAGCAGCTAATGCGTGTCCTTGATAAGTATGTACCTGTCAGGCAGGGAGGAAGTTGTCGAGCAAGGGAGCCGTGGTTTACTCAAGAAGTTGAAGCGCTTGTCAAGAGGAAGAGGGCGGCTTATGTTAGGATGAGACGTGAAGGCTCAGTTAGGGCGCTTGAGAGTTACAAGCTAGCCAGGAAGGATCTAAAGGGAGGGCTAAGAAGAGCAAGGAGAGGACACGAGAAGTCATTGGCGGATAGGATCAAAGAAAACCCTAAGGCTTTCTATAGGTATATCAGGAATAAACGAATGATAAGAGTTAGAACAGGGCCAATCAAGGATAGTAGTGGGAAGTTGTGTGCGGAATCAGAGGAGATAGGGGAAGCGTTAAATGAATATTTTTCGTCAGTATTTACAGTAGAGAAAGAAAATGTTGTCGAGGAGAATACTGAGATTCAGGCTACTAGGCTAGATGGGATTGAGATTCACAAGGAGGAGGTGTTATCAATTTTGGAAAGTGTGAAAATAGATAAGTCCCCTGGGCCAGATGGGATTTATCCTAGGATTCTCTGGGAAGCCAGGGAGGAGATTGCAGAGCCGTTGTTGTTGATCTTTAAGTCGTCATTGTCGACAGGAGTAGTGCCGGAGGACTGGAGAATAGCAAATGTTGTCCCCTTGTTCAAGAAGGGGAGTAGAGACAGCCCTGGTAATTATAGACCTGTGAGCCTTACTTCGGTTGTGGGTAAAATGTTGGAAAAGGTTATAAGAGACAGGATTTATAATCATCTTGAAAAGAATAAGTTCATTTGCGATAGTCAGCACGGTTTTGTGAAAGGTAGGTCGTGCCTCACAAACCTTATTGAGTTTTTCGAGAAGGTGACCAAACAGGTGGATGAGGGTAAAGCCGTGGATGTGGTGTATATGGATTTCAGTAAGGCGTTTGATAAGGTTCCCCACGGTAGGCTATTGCAGAAAATACGCAAGTATGGGGTTGAAGGTGATTTAGAGCTTTGGATCAGAAATTGGCTAGCTGAAAGAAGACAGAGGGTGGTGGTTGATGGCAAATGTTCATCCTGGAGTTTAGTTACTAGTGGTGTACCGCAAGGTTCTGTTTTGGGGCCACTGCTGTTTGTCATTTTTATAAACGACCTGGATGAGGGTGTAGAAGGGTGGGTTAGTAAATTTGCGGATGACACGAAGGTCGGTGGAGTTGTGGATAGTGTCGAAGGGTGTAGTAGGGTACAGAGGGACATAGATAGGCTGCAGAGCTGGGCTGAGAGATGGCAAATGGAGTTTAATGCGGAGAAGTGTGAGGTGATTCACTTTGGAAGGAGTAACAGCAATGCAGAGTACTGGGCTAATGGGAAGATTCTTGGTAGTGTAGATGAGCAGAGAGATCTTGGTATCCAGGTACATAAATCCCTGAAAGTTGCTACCCAGGTTAATAGGGCTGTTAAGAAGGCATATGGTGTGTTAGCCTTTATTAGTAGGGGGATCGAGTTTCAGAGCCACGGGGTCATGATGCAGCTGTACAAAACTCTGGTGAGGCCGCACCTGGAGTATTGCGTGCAGTTCTGGTCACCGCATTATAGGAAGGATGTCGAAGCTTTGGAAAGGGTGCAGAGGAGATTTACTAGGATGTTGCCTGGTATGGAAGGAAGGTCTTACGAGGAAAGGCTGAGGGACTTGGGGTTGTTTTCGTTAGAGAGAAGGAGGAGGAGAGGTGACTTAATAGAGACATACAAGATAATCAGAGGGTTAGATAGGGTGGATAGTGAGAGTCTTTTTCCTCGGATGAGGATGGCAAACACGAGGGGACATAGCTTTAAGTTGAGGGGTGAAAGATATAGGACAGATGTCAGAGGTAGTTTCTTTACGCAGAGAGTAGTAGGGGCGTGGAACGCCCTGCCTGCAACAGTAGTAGACTCGCCAACTTTAAGGGCATTTAAGTGGTCATTGGATAGACATATGGATGTAAATGGAATAGTGTAGGTCAGATGATCGGCGCAACATCGAGGGCCGAAGGGCCTGTACTGCGCTGTAATATTCTAATTCTAATTCTAATTCTAATTCTCTGCTCATCTACACTACCAAGAATCTTCCCATTAGCCCAGTACTCTGCATTGCTGTTACTCCTTCCAAAGTGAATCACCTCACACTTCTCCGCATTAAACTCCATTTGCCATCTCTCAGCCCAGCTCTGCAGCCTATCTATGTCCCTCTGTACCCTACAACACCCTTCGACACTATCCACAACTCCACCGACCTTCGTGTCATCCGCAAATTTACTAACCCACCCTTCTACACCCTCATCCAGGTCGTTTATAAAAATGACAAACAGCAGTGGCCCCAAAACAGAACCTTGCGGTACACCACTAGTAACTAAACTCCAGGATGAACATTTGCCATCAACCACCACCCTCTGTCTTCTTTCAGCTAGCCAATTTCTGATCCAAAGCTCTAAATCAGTGGGGTACTGAGCCCCACTCACACACCAGGAAAAAGCTAATTAAAGCCAGACCGCCATTGATACCAGCTGGAGTGGGACTGAGACCCACTCACACACCAGGAAAGAGATAGTTCATTCCAGGCTTCCATTAATACTAGCTGGAGTGGCACTGAGTCCCACTAACACCCCAGAAAGAGCCAATTCAATCCAGGTCTCTATTAATACCAGCTGGAGTGGAATTAACTCCCACTCACACAACAGGAAAGAGCAAATTCAATCCAGACCTCTATTAATACCAGCTGGAGTGGAGTTAACTCCCACTCACACACCAGGAAAGAGCTAATTCAATCCAGACCTCTATTAATACCAGCTGGAGTGGTACTGAGTCCCACTTACACACCAGAAAGAGCCAATTCAACCCAAGCTTCTATTAATACCAGCTGGAGGGGTACTGAGTCCCACTCACACAGCAGGAAAGGGACAGTTCATTACAGGCCTCTATTTATACCAGCTGGAGTGGCAGTGAGTCCCACTCACACCAGGAGAGAGCCAATTCAATCGAGGCTTATATCAATACCAGTAGGAGAGGTACTGAGCCCCACTCACACACCAGTAAAGAGCCAATTCAATCCAGGCCTCTATTTATACCAGCTGGAGTGGTACTGAGAGCCACTCACACACCAGGAAAGAGACAATTCAATCCAGGTATCTATTAATAGCAGCTGGAGTGGTACTGAGTCCCACTCACTCACCAGGAAAGAGCCAATTCAATCCAGACCTCTATTAATACCAGCTGGAGTGGTACTGAGTCCCACTCACACAGCAGAGAAGAGACAGTTCATTCCAGGACTCTATTAACACCGGGTGTTCTGGCACTGTGTCCCACTCACACACCAGACAGAGCCAATTCATTCTAGGCCTCTATTAATACCAGCTGGAGTGATACTGATTCTCACGGACACACCAGGAAAGAGACAATTCCATCCAGACCTCTAATAATACCAGCAGGATGGTACTGAGCCCCCCTCAGGCACCAGCAAGAGCCAATTCAATCCAGACCTCTATAATACCAGCTGGAGTGGTACTGAGTCTCACTCACACACCAGGAAAGAGACAATTCAATTTAGGCCTCTTTTAATACCAGCAGGAGTGGCACTAATCCCCAATCACTCACCAAAAAAGAGCCAATTCAATCCATGTCTCTATTAATAGCAGAAGGAGTGGAACTGAGCCCCGCTCACACACCAGGAAGTGGCTAACTCAATCCAGGCCTCTATTAATACCAGCTGGAGTGGTACTGAGTCCCACTCACACACCAGGAAAGAGGCAATTCAATCCCAACCCTATTAATACCAGCTGGAATGGTACTGAGACCCACTCACACATCAGTTAAGAGCCAATTCAATCCTGACCTCTATTAAAACCAGCTGAAGTGGTACTGAGTCCCACTCACACACCAGGAAAGAGCCAATTCAATCGAGACCTCTATTAATACCAGCTGGAGTGGTACTGAGTCCCACACACACCAGGAAAGAGCCAATTCAATCCCAACCCTATTAATACCAGCTGGAATGGTACTGAGTCCCACTCACACATCAGGAATGAGCCAATTCAATCCAGACCACTATTAATAACAGATGGGGTGGTACTGAGTCCCACTCACACACCAGGAAAGAGCCAATTCTACCCAGACCACTATTAATACCAGCTGGAGTGGTACTGAGTCCCACTCACACACCAGGAATGAGCCAATTCAATACAGGCTTCTATTAATACCGGCTGGAGTGGTACTGAGTCCCACTCACCCACCAGGAATGAGCCAATTCTACCCAGACCACTATTAATAACAGATGGGGTGGTACTGAGCCCCACTCACACACCAGGAATGAGCCAATTCAATACAGGCTTCTATTAATACCGGCTGGAGTGGTACTGAACCCCACTCACCCACCAGGAATGAGCCAATTCTACCCAGACCACTATTAATAACAGATGGGGTGGTACTGAACCCCACTCACACACCAGGAATGAGCCAATTCAATACAGGCCTCTATTAATACCGGCTGGAGTGGTACTGAACCCCACTCACCCACCAGGAATGAGCCAATTCTACCCAGACCACTAATCGAATTTAGAATTAGAACATTACAGCGCAGTACAGGCCCTTCGGCCCTCGATGTTGCGCCGACCTGTGAAACCATCTGACCTACACTATTCCATTTTCATCCATATGTCTATCCAATGACCACTTAAATGCCCTAAACGTTGGCGTATCTACTACTGCTGCAGGCAGGGCGTTCCACGCCCTTACTACTCTCTGAGTAAAGAAACTACCTCTCACATCTGTCCTATATCTATCACCCCTCAACTTGAAGCTATGTCCCCTCGTGTTTGCCATCACCATCCGAGGAAAAAGACTCTCACTATCCACCCTATCTAACCCTCTGATTATCTTATATGTCTCTAGTAAGTCACCTCTCCTCCTCCTTCTCTCCAACGAAAACAACCTCAAGTCCCTCAGCCTTTCCTCGTAAGACCTTCCCTCCATACCAGGCAACATCCTAGTAAATCTCCTCTGCACCCTTTCCAAAGCTTCCACATCCTTCCTATAATGCAGTGACCAGAACTGCACGCAATACTCCAGGTGCGGTCTCACCAGAGTTTTGTACAGCTGCAGCATGACATCGTGGCTCCGAAACTCGATCCCCCTACGAATAAAAGCTAACACACCATATGCCTTCTTAACAGCCCTATTAACCTGGGAAGCAACCTTCAGGAATTTATGTACCTGGACACCAAGATCTCTCTGTTCATCTACACTACCAAGAATCTTCCCATTAGCCCAGTATTCTGCAATCCTGTTACTCCTTCCAAAGTGAATCACCTCACACTTTTCCGCATTAAACTCCATTTGCCATCTCTCAGCCCAGCACTGCAGCCTATCTATGTCCCTCTGTAACCTACAACATCCTTCGGCACTATCCACAACTCCACCGACCTTAGTGTCATCTGCAAATTTACTAACCCACCCTTCTACACCCTCATCCAGGTCGTTTATAAAAATGACAAACAGCAGTGGCCCCAAAACAGATCCTTGCGGTACACCACTAGAAACTATACTCCAGGATGAACATTTACCATCAACCACCACCCTCTGTCTTCTTTCAGCGAGCCAATTTCTGATCCAAATCTCTAAATCACCTTCAACCCCATACTTCCGTATTTTCTGCAATCGCCTACCGTGGGGAACCTTATCAAACGCCTTACTGAAATCCATATACACCACATCCACTGCTTTACCCTCATCCACCTGTTTGGTCACCTTCTCGAAAAACTCAATAAGGTTTGTGAGGCACGACCTACCCGTCACAAAACCGTGCTGACTATCGCAAATGAACTTATTCTTTTCAAGATGATTATAAATCCTGTCTCTTATAACCTTTTCCAACATTTTACCCAAAACCGAAGTAAGGCTCACAGGTCTATAATTACCAGGGCTGTCTCTACTCCCCTTCTTGAACAAGGGGACAACATTTGCTATCCTCCAGTCTTCCGGCACTATTCCTGTCGACAATGACGACATAAAGATCAAGGACAAAGGCTCTGCAATCTCCTCCCTAGCTTCCCTGAGAATCCTAGGATAAATCCCATCTGGCCCAGGGGACTTATCTATTTTCACACTTTCCAAAATTGATAACACCTCCTCCTTGTGAATCTCAATCCCATCTAGCCTAGTAGCCTGAATCTCAGTATTCTCCTCGACAACATTTTCTTTCTCTACTGTAAATACTGACGCAAAATATTCATTTAACGCTTCCCCTATCTCCTCTGATTCCACACACAACTTCCCACTACTATCCTTGATTGGCCCTAATCTAACTCTCGTCATTCTTTTATTCCTGATATACCTATAGAAAGCCTTAAGGTTTTCCCTGATCCTATCCGCCAATGACTTCTCGTGTCCTCTCCTTGCTCTTCTTAGCTCTCCCTTTAGATCCTTCCTGGCTAGCTTGTAACTCTCAAGCGCCCTAACTGAGCCTTCACGTCTCATCCTAACATAAGCCTTCTTCTTCCTCTTGATAAGCGCTTCAACTTCTTCAGTAAACCACGGCTCCCTCGCTCGACAACTTCCCCCCTGCCTTACAGGTACATACTTATCAAGGACACACAGTAGCTGCTCCTTGAATAAGCTCCACATTTCGATTGTTCCCATCCCCTGCAGTTTCCTTCCCCATCCTACGCATCCTAAATCCTGCCTAATCGCATCATAATTTCCTTTCCCCCAGCTATAATTTTTGCCCTGCGGTATATACCTGTCCCTGCCCATCGCTAACGTCAACCTAACCGAATTGTGATCACTATCACCAAAGTGCTCACCTACATCTAAATCTCACACCTGGCCGGGTTCATTTCCCAGTACCAAATCCAATGTGGCATCGCCCCTGGTTGGCCTGTCTACATACTGTGTCAGAAAACCCTCCTGCACACACTGGACAAAAACTGACCTATCTAAAGTACTTAATAACAACTGGAGTGGTACTGAGTCCCACTTACACACCAGGAAAGAGCCAATTCAATCCAGACTTGTGGCGAAGGGGAGTTGGAGTGAGGAGTGGAGAGTGGGGGAGGGCAGTGGGGGAGCGGAGTGGGGGATGGGAGAGGAGGGGAGTGGGGAGGGGAGTGGGGGAGCGAAGTGGGAAGAGCAGTGGAGAGGGGAGTGGAGGTGAGGGGGAGGGGAGTGTGTGAGGGGTGAGGAATAGGGGAAATGGAAGTGGTTTGGGGGTGCGGCGGGGAGTGGAGGGGAAAGGTCGAGGTGAGTGGAGGAGGGGTGAGGGATAGGGGAGTGAAAAGTGGAGTGATGAAAGGAGTGGGGGAGGGGTGTACGGGAGTGGAGATTGGGGGACGAGAGTGGAGAGTGGGAAGTGGTGGAATTGAGTCGGGAGTGGGGAGTGGGGGAGAAGAGTGGAGAGGAGGCGTAGTGGGGGAGGAGAGAGGAGGCACGTGTGGGAGGGGAGGGGAGAGGAGGCGAGTGGGAGAGGGGAGGGGAGAGGAGGCGTGTGGGGGAGGGGAGGGGAGAGGAGGCGTAGTGGGGGAGGAGAGAGGAGGCAAGTGTGGGAGGGGAGGGGAGAGGAGGCGAGTGGGAGAGGGGAGGGGAGAGGAGGCGTGTGGGGGAGGGTAGGGGAGAGGAGGCAAGTGGGGGAGGGGAGAGTTGTGGAGTGGGGGAGGGGAGGGGAGAGTTGTGGAGTGGGAGGAGAGAGGGGGAGTGGGAGGGCTTTGGGGGAGGGGTGTGGGACATGCGGGAGGTCAGTTGGGAGTGGAAGAGTGGAGGAGGGGAGTAGAGGAGGGGAGTGGGGAGTGGGGAGTGAGAGGGGTGGGGGAATTGGGAGTTGGGGAGGGGAGTTGGAGTGTGTTGTATGTGAGTGGGGAGTGAGGAGTGGGGATTGGAGGAGGTGAGTGGGGAGTTGGGGAGGGGAGTGGGGGAGTGGAGTGGGGTAAGGGAGTGGGGGAAGGGAGTGGGGGAAGGGAGTGGGGGAATGGAGTGGGGAGTGAGGAGGGGGAGTGGGGGAGGGGCGTGGAGAGTGCGGGAGGGGAGTGAGGAGGAGGAGTGGGGGTGGGAGAGTGGGAATGTGACTTGGGAAGGGAGTGAGGATGGGGAGTGGGGGTGGGGAGTGGGGATGTGAGTTGGGAGCGCAGGAGTGAGAGTGGGGAAAGGATTGTGTGTGGGTGTGGTTGTGGGGAGAGGTAAGGAGGGCAATGAGGAGTGGGGGTGGGAAGTGGGGGAGGGGGGTGGGGGAGAGGAGTGGAGAGTGGGAGAGGGGAGTGGTGGACGGGAGTTTAGAGTGGGATAGGGGAGTGGGGAGTGGGGGAAATTGAGTCTGGAGTGGAGAGTGGGGGAGGGAAGTGGGTAGTGGAGAATGGGGGAGTGGAGTGAGGACTGGGGGAGGGGAGTGGGGAGTGGAGTGGGGAGTGAGGAGTGGGGTGTGGAGGAGCGTTGCGGGGTGTGGGGGTGGGGGTGGGTGATGGGAGTGGGGAGTGGGGTAGGGGAGTGGGGTTGTGAGATGGGAGTGCAGAGTGGGGGAGGGGAGTGAGGAGTCGGGGAGGGAATGTGCAGTGGGGAGTGGGTGTGGGGGGTGGGGTGTGGGGGAGGGGAGTGGTGAGTGGGTGACATGAATGAGGAGTAGGGAGGGGAGTGTGGAGTTGGAAGTGGAGTGAGGAGTGGGGAGTGGGGTTGGGGAAGGGATGGTTGAGAGGGGAGTGTGTGAGGGGAGTGGAGAGTGAGGAGTAGAGTGGGGAGTGAGTAGTGGGCAGTGGGGGAGTGGGGAATGGTGTGGGGAGTGAGGAGTAGTGAGTGGATTGGGGAGTGAGGAGTGGGGAGTGAGGAGTGAGGAGTGGGGAGTGGGGAGTTGGGAGTGGGGAGTTGAGTGGGGAGTGAGAAGTGGGGAGTGAGAAGTGGGGAGTGAGAAGTGGGGAGTGAGGGAGTGGAGTGAGAAGTGGGTAGTAGGGAGTGGGGGAGTGGAGAGGGGAGTGAGGAGTGGGGTGTGGGGGAGGGGAGTTGGGAGTGGGGGAGGGGAGTGGGGAGTGGGTGAGGGGAGTGGGGTTTGTGGGAGGGGAGTGAGGAGTGGGGGAGGGGAGTGAGCAGTGCGGGAGGGGATTGGGGATTGGGTAGTTGGGGAGGGGAGTGGTAAGTCGGTGAGGGGAGTGGGGGAGGGGAGTGAGGAGTGGGGAGTGGAGTGGGGAGTGAGGAGTGGAGAGTGGGGGAGAGGTGAGTGGGGGAGTGGGGAGTGAGGAGTCAGGGAGTGGGGAGTGAGGAGTCGGGGAGTGGGGAGTGGAGTGGGGAGTGAGGAGTGGGTGAGTGGGGGAGTGGGGAGGTGGTGGGGTGTGTAGGAGTGGAGTGATAGAGGGGCAGGGCCTTGTCGGGGAGGGGGAGTGCGGCGGGGTGTGGGGGAGAGGAGTAAGGGAGGGTAGTGGGGAGGATAGTGGGGGAGGGTAGAGGGGAGTGGGGGAGTGGAGGGGGAGGTGAGGGGAATGGAGAGTGAGGACAGGGGAGTGAGGAGTGGGGAGTGGGGGAGGGGAGTGTGGAGTGCGGGAAGGGAGTGGGGAGGGAGAGGGGGTGAGGGGTTAGAACAAAGAACAAAGAACAAAGACAATTACAGCACAGGAACAGGCCCTTCGGCCCTCCAAGCCTGCGCCGATCCAGATCCTCTCTCTAAACATGTCGCCTATTTTCTAAGGTTCTGTATCTCTTTTCTTCCTGCCCATTCATGTATCTGTCTAGATACATCTTAAAAGACGCTATCGTGCCCGCATCTACCACCTCCGCTGGCAATGCGTTCCAGGCACCCACCACCCTCTGCATAAAGAACTTTCCACGCATATCCCCCCTAAACTTTTCCCCTTTCACTTTGAACTCGCGTCCTCTAGTAATTGAAACCCCCACTCTGGGAAAAAGCCTCTTGCTATCCACCCTGTCTATACCTCTCATGATTTTGTACACCTCAATCAGGTCCCCCCTCAACCTCCGTCTTTCTAATGAAAATAATCCTAATCTACTCAACCTCTCTTCATAGCTAGCGCCCTCCATACCAGGCAACATCCTGGTGAACCTCCTCTGCACCCTCTCCAAAGCATCCACATCCTTTTGGTAATGTGGCGACCAGAACTGCAAGCAGTATTCCAAATGTGGCCGAACCAAAGTCCTATACAACTGTAACATGACCTGCCAACTCTTGTACTCAATACCCCGTCCGATGAAGGAAAGCATGCCGTATGCCTTCTTGACCACTCTATTTACCTGCGTTGCCACCTTCAGGGAACAGTGGACCTGAACACCCAAATCTCTCTGTACATCAATTTTCCCCAGGACTTTTCCATTTACTGTATAGTTCACTATTGAATTGGATCTTCCAAAATGCATCACCTCGCATTTGCCCTGATTGAACTCCATCTGCCATTTCTCTGCCCAACTCTCCAATCTATCTATATTCTGCTGTATTCGCTGACTGTCCCCTTCACTATCTGCTACTCCACCAATCTTAGTGTCGTCTGCAAACTTGCTAATCAGACCACCTATACTTTCCTCCAAATCATTAATGTATATCACAAACAACAGTGGTCCCAGCACGGATCCCTGTGGAACACCACTGGTCACACGTCTCCATTTTGAGAAACGCCCTTCTACTGCTACTCTCTGTCTCCTGTTGCCCAGCCAGTTCTTTATCCATCTAGCTAGTGCACCTTGGACCCCATGCGCCTTCACTTTCTCCATCAGCCTGCCATGGGGAACCTTATCAAACGCCTTACTGAAGTCCATGTATATGACATCGACAGCCCTTCCCTCATCAATCAACTTTGTCACTTCCTCAAAGAATTCTATTAAGTTGGTAAGACATGACCTTCCCTGTACAAAACCATGTTGCCTATCACTGATAAGCCCATTTTCTTCCAAATGGGAATAGATCCTATCCCTCAGTATCTTCTCCAGCAGCTTCCCTACCACTGACGTCAGGCTCACCGGTCTATAATTACCTGGATTATCCCTGCTACCCTTCTTAAACAAGGGGACAACATTAGCAATTCTCCAGTCCTCCGGGACCTCACCCGTGTTTAAGGATGCTGCAAAGATATCTGTTAAGGCCCCAGCTATTTCCTCTCTCGCTTCCCTCAGTACCCTGGGATAGATCCCATCCGGACCTGGGGACTTGTCCACCTTAATGCCCTTTAGAATACCCAACACTTCCTCCCTCCTTATGCCGACTTGACCTAGAGTAATCAAACATCTGTTCCTAACCTCAACATCCGTCATGTCCCTCTCCTCGGTGAATACCGATGCAAAGTACTCGTTTAGAATCTCACCCATTTTCTCTGAGTCCAAGCATAACATTCCTCCTTTGTCCTTTAGTGGGCCAATCCTTTCTCTAGTTACCCTCTTTCTCCTTATATATGAATAAAAGGCTTTGGGATTTTCCTTAACCCTGTTTGCTAAAGATATTTCATGACCCCTTTTAGCCCTCTTAATTCCTCGTTTCAGATTGGTCCTACATTCCCGATATTCTTTCAAAGCTTCGTCTTTCATCAGCCGCCTACACCTTATGTATGCTTCCTTTTTCCTCTTAACTGGTCTCACAATTTCACCTGTCATCCATGGTTCCCTAATCTTGCCATTTCTATCCCTCATTTTCACAGGAACATGTCTCTCCTGCACGCTAATCAACCTCTCTTTAAAAGCCTCCCACATATCACATGTGGATTTACCTTCAAACAGCTGCTCCCAATCTACATTTCCCAGCTCCTGCCGAATTTTGGTATTGTTGGCCTTCCCCCAATTTAGCACTCTTCCTTTAGGACCACTCTCGTCTTTGTCCATGAGTATTTTAAAGCTTACGGAATTGTGATCACTATTCCCAAAGTAGTCCCCTACTGAAACTTCAACAACCTGGCCGGGCTCATTCCCCAACACCAGGTTCAGTATGGCCCCTTCCCGAGTTGGACTATTTACATACTGCTCTAGAAAACCTTCCTGGATGCTCCTTACAAATTCTGCTCCATCGAGACCTCTAACACTAAGCGAATCCCAGTCAATGTTGGGAAAATTAAAATCTCCTATCACCACCACCCTGTTGCTCCTACATCTTTCCATAATCTGTTTACATATTTGTACCTCTATCTCACGCTCGCTGTTGGGAGGCCTGTAGTAAAGCCCCAACATTGTTACCGCACCCTTCCTATTTCTGAGTTCTGTCCATATTGCCTCACTGCTCGAGTCCTCCATAGTGCCCTCCTTCAGCACAGCTGTGATATCCTCTTTGACCAGTAATGCAACTCCTCCACCCCTTTTACCTCCCTCTCTATCCCGCCTGAAGCATCGATATCCTGGGATATTTAGTTGCCAATCATGCCCTTCCCTCAACCAAGTCTCAGTAATAGCAATAACATCATACTCCCAGGTACTAATCCAAGCCCTAAGTTCATCTGCCTTACCTACTACACTTCTTGCATTAAAACAAATGCACCTCAGACCACCAGTCCCTTTATATTCATCATCTGCTCCCTGCCTGTTCTTCCCCTTAGTCACACTGACTTCATTATCTAGTTCCTTACAGGCTTTTGTTACTACCTCCTTACTGTCAACTGACCTCAATTGGTTCCCATCCGCCTGCCACATTAGTTTAAACCCTCCCCAACAGCGTTAGCAAAAGCACCTCCAAGGACATTGGTTCCAGTCCGGCCCAGGTGTAGACCGTCCAATTTGTAATAGTCCCACCTCCCCCAGAACCGGTCCCAATGTCCCAAACATCTGAACCCCTCCTTCCTGCACCATCTCTCAAGCCACGCATTCATCCTGACTATTCTTTCATTTTTACTCTGACTATCACGTGGCACTGGTAGTAATCCTGAGATTACTACCTCTGAGGTCCTACTTTTTAACTTTGCTCCTAACTCCCTAAACTCTGCTTGTAGGACCTCATCCCGTTTTTTACCTATATCATTAGTGCCTATGTGCACAATGACAACTGGCTGTTCACCCTCACCCTTCAGAATGTTCTGCAGCCGATCTGAGACATCCCTGACCCGTGCACCTGGGAGGCAACATACCATTCGGGAGCCTCGTTTTCGACCACAGAACCGCCTATCTACTCCCCTTACAATCGAATCCCCTACGACTATAGCCCTTCCACTCTTTTTCCAGCCCTTCTGAGCAGCAGAGCCAGCCACGGTGCCATGGACCTGGCTACTGCTGCCTTCCCCTGGTGAGCCATCTCCCTCAACAGTATCCAAAACGGTATACTTGTTTTGAAGGGAGATGACCGCAGGGGACTCCTGCGCTGCCTTCCTGCTCTTTCTCTGCCTTTTGGTCACCCATTCCCTTTCTCCCTCAGCAATCCTAATCTGCGGTGTGACCAATTCACGAAACGTGCTATCCACGACCTCCTCAGCATCGCGCATGCTCAAAAGTGAGTCCATCCGCAGCTCGAGAGCCGTCATGCGGTCAAACAAGAGCTGCAGTTGGACACACTTCCTGCACGTGAAGGAGTCAGGGTCATCAGCCATGTCCCTGAGCTCCCACATTGAGCAAGAGGAGCATGACACGGGTCTGAGATCTCCTGCCATTTTTAATCTTAAGTTTAAACTTAGTTAAATGAAAAAGGAACGAAAAGTTTTTACCAATCACAATAAAACCAGAGAAATCGAAAAAGCCTTACCTTATAAACACCCCACCGAGTCCTTTTTTTTTTGGTTAGAGGAGGAGGGCGGGTGGGAGACACTACAAGTGTGGTGTCTCGGGTTCAGAAACCGCCCAAATATATAGTGTTTTACTTACCCAGCAGCCCCCTGGCCTCCGCCGAAAAACAAAAGGAAATTAAATTTACTTTCAAACTGACCTTCCCAGCTGCTCACTCGCTCACTCACTGCTCCCGAAAAAGCTGCTGCAATGAAAGGAAAGTTATTTTAAACCGCCCAAATATATAGTGTTTTACTTACCCAGCAGCCCCCTGGCCTCCGCCGAAAAACAAAAGGAAATTAAATTTACTTTCAAACTGACCTTCCCAGCTGCTCACTTGCTCACACGCTGCTCCCGAAAAAGCTGCTGCAATGAAAGGAAAGCTATTTTAAACCGCCCAAATATATAGTGTTTTACTTACCCAGCAGCCCCCTGGCCTCCGCCGAAAAACAAAAGGAAATTAAATTTACTTTCAAACTGACCTTCCCAGCTGCTCACTCGCTCACACGCTGCTCCCGAAAAAGCTGCTGCACTGAAAGGAAAGTTATTTTAAACCGCCCAAATATATAGTGTTTTACTTACCCAGCAGCCCCCTGGCCTCTGCCGAAAAACAAAAGGAAATTAAATTTACTTTCAAACTGACCTTCCCAGCTGCTCACTCGCTCACACGCTGCTCCCGAAAAAGCTGCTGCAATGAAAGGAAAGCTATTTTAAACCGCCCAAATATATAGTGTTTTACTTACCCAGCAGCCCCCTGGCCTCCGCCGAAAAACAAAAGGAAATTAAATTTACTTTCAAACTGACCTTCCCAGCTGCTCACTCGCTCACTCACTGCTCCCGAAAAAGCTGCTGCAATGAAAGGAAAGTTATTTTAAACCGCCCAAATATATAGTGTTTTACTTACCCAGCAGCCCCCTGGCCTCCGCCGAAAAACAAAAGGAAATTAAATTTACTTTCAAACTGACCTTCCCAGCTGCTCACTCGCTCACTCACTGCTCCCGAAAAAGCTGCTGCAATGAAAGGAAAGTTATTTTAAACCGCCCAAATATATAGTGTTTTACTTACCCAGCAGCCCCCTGGCCTCCGCCGAAAAACAAAAGGAAATTAAATTTACTTTCAAACTGACCTTCCCAGCTGCTCACTTGCTCACACGCTGCTCCCGAAAAAGCTGCTGCAATGAAAGGAAAGTTATTTTAAACCGCCCAAATATATAGTGTTTTACTTACCCAGCAGCCCCCTGGCCTCCGCCGAAAAACAAAAGGAAATTAAATTTACTTTCAAACTGACATTCCCAGCTGCTCACTCGCTCACACGCTGCTCCCGAAAAAGCTGCTGCAATGAAAGGAAAGCTATTTTAAACCGCCCAAATATATAGTGTTTTACTTACCCAGCAGCCCCCTGGCCTCCGCCGAAAAACAAAAGGAAATTAAATTTACTTTCAAACTGACCTTCCCAGCTGCTCACTCGCTCACACGCTGCTCCCGAAAAAGCTGCTGCACTGAAAGGAAAGTTATTTTAAACCGCCCAAATATATAGTGTTTTACTTACCCAGCAGCCCCCTGGCCTCTGCCGAAAAACAAAAGGAAATTAAATTTACTTTCAAACTGACCTTCCCAGCTGCTCACTCGCTCACACGCTGCTCCCGAAAAAGCTGCTGCAATGAAAGGAAAGCTATTTTAAACCGCCCAAATATATAGTGTTTTACTTACCCAGCAGCCCCCTGGCCTCCGCCGAAAAACAAAAGGAAATTAAATTTACTTTCAAACTGACCTTCCCAGCTGCTCACTCGCTCACTCACTGCTCCCGAAAAAGCTGCTGCAATGAAAGGAAAGTTATTTTAAACCGCCCAAATATATAGTGTTTTACTTACCCAGCAGCCCCCTGGCCTCCGCCGAAAAACAAAAGGAAATTAAATTTACTTTCAAACTGACCTTCCCAGCTGCTCACTCGCTCACACACTGCTCCCGAAAAAGCTGCTGCACTGAAAGGAAAGTTATTTTAAACCGCCCAAATATATAGTGTTTTACTTACCCAGCAGCCCCCTGGCCTCCGCCGAAAAACAAAAGGAAATTAAATTTACTTTCAAACTGACCTTCCCAGCTGCTCACTCGCTCACACGCTGCTCCCGAAAAAGCTGCTGCAATGAAAGGAAAGTTAGTTTAAACCGCCCAAATATATAGTGTTTTACTTACCCAGCAACCCCCTGGCCTCCGCCGAAAAACAAAAGGAAATTAAATTTACTTTCAAACTGACCTTCCCAGCTGCTCACTCGCTCACACGCTGCTCCCGAAAAAGCTGCTGCAATGAAAGGAAAGCTATTTTAAACCGCCCAAATATATAGTGTTTTACTTACCCAGCAGCCCCCTGGCCTCCGCCGAAAAACAAAAGGAAATTAAATTTACTTTCAAACTGACCTTCCCAGCTGCTCACTCGCTCACACGCTGCTCCCGAAAAAGCTGCTGCACTGAAAGGAAAGTTATTTTAAACCGCCCAAATATATAGTGTTTTACTTACCCAGCAGCCCCCTGGCCTCTGCCGAAAAACAAAAGGAAATTAAATTTACTTTCAAACTGACCTTCCCAGCTGCTCACTCGCTCACACGCTGCTCCAGAAAAAGCTGCTGCAATGAAAGGAAAGCTATTTTAAACCGCCCAAATATATAGTGTTTTACTTACCCAGCAGCCCCCTGGCCTCCGCCGAAAAACAAAAGGAAATTAAATTTACTTTCAAACTGACCTTCCCAGCTGCTCACTCGCTCACTCACTGCTCCCGAAAAAGCTGCTGCAATGAAAGGAAAGCTATTTTAAACCGCCCAAATATATAGTGTTTTACTTACCCAGCAGCCCCCTGGCCTCCGCCGAAAAACAAAAGGAAATTAAATTTACTTTCAAACTGACCTTCCCAGCTGCTCACTCGCTCACTCACTGCTCCCGAAAAAGCTGCTGCACTGAAAGGTTAGGGAGGGTAGTGAGGGTGGAGAGTGAGGGGTGCGGTGTTGAGGAGGGTAGTGCGGAGTGAGGAGTGGGGTAGGGATGAGCGGATTGTGGGAGAGGAGTGGGGGAGGGTGGTGGGGAGGGGAGTGGGGGAGGGGAGTGAGGGAGGGGGAATTGTGGAGGGGAGTGGGGGAGATGGAGTGGGCGAGGCAGATAGGCAAGTGGGGGAGGGGAGTGGAGAGTGAGGAGTGGGGGAGGGGTGAGCGGAGTAGGTGAGGGGTGTGGATGAGGGGAGTGGGGAGGGGAGTGAAGGATGGAAGTGAGGGACGAGAGTTGAGAAGTGGAGTGGGAGAGGGGAGTGCGGTAGTGGAGCGGGGAGTGAGGGAGGGGAGGGTGATGTGAGTGGGGGAGGGGCAGTGGGATTCAGGGATGGGAGTGGGGAAGGAGAAGGAGTGTGAGGGGGAGAAGGAGGTGAGTGGGAAGTGTACGGTAGGGGAGAGTGGAGTTGGGAGTGGAGTGGAGGATGGGAGTGAGGGAGGAGAGTGGGGGAGTGGTGAAGCGGAATGAAGGAGGGGGAGGGGGAGCGGTGTGGGTGAGGGTAATAGGGGACAGAAGTGTGGGAGGGGAGTGGGGGAGGGGAAGGGGAGTGGGAGACGGGAGGGGAGGAGGGAGGGGTGCGGGGAGCGGAATGGGGGTGGGCAGTGGTGGAGGGGAGTGGGGAGGGGAGTGGGGGAGGGTAGTGGAGGTTGGGGGTAGGGGAAGGGAGGTAGAAGAGGAGTGGGGAGGTGCTGGGGAGTGTAGGAGGGGGTGTTGCGTGAGGGGGAAAGGGAGGGAAGGGTTGATGGGACTAGGGGAAAGGTGTGGGGGAAGGGATTGGGCGTGAGGGAGGGGGAGGGCAGAGCAGAAGGGGCACGGGGGAGGGAGAGTGGGGGAGGGTGAGTGGGATTGGGGGAGGGTAGTGGGGAGTGAGAGGGAGTGTGAGGGGAGAGGGTGGTGAGTGGGCGGTAAAGGGGACGGGAGAGAGGAGTAGGAACTAGAGTGGAGGATGCGAGTGAGGGAGGAGAGTGGGGAGTGTGGGAGGGGAGTGCAGGGGGTTGGGGAGGGGAGTAGGGGAGGGGACTGGGCAGGGGAGGGTGAGGGGAGCAGGGAGAGGAATGTGCAAGGTGGCAGTGAGAGTGGAGTGGGAAATGGGAGTGAGTTTGCAGTGTTGGTTAGGGGACGGAAGAGGGGTGTGGGGAAGGGAGGTGAGTTGGTAGGGCAGTGGAGAAGGGATGTGGGGAAGGGGACTCGTGGAGGGTAACGGGGTAGGTGGATGGTAGTGGGGGAGGTGAGTGGCGGAGGGAAATGGGGTTAGCCAATGAGGAGTAGGGTAGGTGAGTGGTGGAGGGGATTGGGGAGGGGAGAAGGGGAGAGGGAAGGGAGTGGGGGAATAGAGTGGGGAAGGGGAGGGGGAAGGGCAGGGAGGGGGATGGGAGTGGTAGAGGGGGAGCAGGAAGGGAATAAGGGAGGGAAGTGGGGTGGGGTGCAGGGAACAGGGAGGGGAGTTGGGGAGTGGGGGTGCAAAGTTAGGGGAGTGGGGGAGGGTGAGTGGGGCAGGGGGAGGGTTGTGGGGAGGGAGAGGGGATGTGAGGGGGAGAGGGTGGTGAGTGAAAGGGTGTACGGGAGGGAAGAGAGGAGTGAGGAGTGGAGTGGCGGATGGGAGTGAGGCAGGAGAGTAGTGGAGTGGGGGAGGGAGTGGGGAATGGGGTCTTGGAGTGGGGGAGTGGAGTGAGGATGTGAGTGGAGGAGGGGGATGTGAGAAGTTAAGGGGAGTGATGCAGGGGAAGGGGAGTAGGGGAGAGGGGGAGTGGGGAGGGGTAGGGAATGGGAGACGGGAGTGAGTGTGCAGAGTGTGGTGGGGAGGGGGAGGGAGGGGAGTGGAGTGAGGAAAGGAGGGGAGTGGACAGGGCAGTGGAGAAGGGGACTCGCGGAGGGTAGTGGGGGAGGTGTGGGGTAGTGGGGGAGGGTAGTGGGGAAGGGTACTGGGGGAGGGTAGTGAAAGATGGGAATGGCGGAGAGGAGTGGGGGAGGCCGATGAGAAGTAGGGGGTGGGTGTTGTGGAAGGGATTGGGGAGGGGGTAAGGCGGAAGGGGGAAGGGGAGATGGAAGGGAGTGGGGGAATAGAGTGGGGAGGGAGGGGGAAGGGCGGGGAGGGGGAGTAGGGGAGTGGGGAGGGGGAGGGAAGTGGGAGATGCAGGTGAGTGTGCAGCGTGTGGTGCGGGAGGGGAGAGGGGTGTGGAGTGGGGAAAGGAGGCGAGTGGACAGGGCAGTGGGGAAGGGGACTCGAGGAGGGTAGTGGGGGAGGTGTAGGGTAGTGGGGGAGGGCAGTGAAAGATGGGAGTGGCGGAGGGGAGTGGCGGAAGCCGATGAGAAGTAGGGGGTGGGTGTTGTGTAGGGGGATTGGGGAGGGGGAAGGGGGAAGGGGAGAGGGAAGGGAGTGGGGGAATAGAGTGGGCATGTTGAGGGGGAAGGGCGTGGTGGTGGGGGGTGGGGGAGGGGGAGGGGAAGGGAATGGGGAGGGTAGTGGGGGAGGGGGAGGGGAGTGGAGAGGGGATTGGGGGAGGGGAGTTGAGGGGGAGGGGGTGTTGGGGAGGAGAGTGGAGGGTAAGTGGGAGGTTGTTGGGGAGGAGAGGGGAGGGGGTATGTGATGGGGTATTGGGGAGGAGAGGGGAAAGGGACTGGGGGTGGGGGAAGGGAATGGGAGAGGGGAGTGGGGGAGGGGAGTGGGGGAGGGGAGTGGAGAGGGCAATGAGAGAGGGGAGAAGGTGAGTGAGGAGGATGAGGGGAGTGAATGTGTGAATTGGGGAAGTGAAAGGGGGAGGGGAGTCATGAGGGGCGTGGGGAAGGGAGGGAAGTGGTGAGATAGGTGTTGAAGGGGGTGAGGGAGGGAAGTGGGGGATGGGAGTGGGGGAGTGGAGTGGGAGAGGGTGAGTGGTCTTGGGGGAGTGCGAGTGGTATTGGGGGAGGGTGCGTGGGATTGGGGGAAGGTGAGTGGGATTGGGGGGAGGGGAGTGGGATTGGGGGAGGGTGAGTGGAATTGGGAGAGGGTGGTGGGGAGTGGCGTGGAGGATGTGAGTGAGGGAGTAGGGGATGTGGCAGGGGGGTGGGGATGGAGATGTGGCAAGGATATTAGGAAGGGAGTGAGAGAGCAAAGATGGGAGAGATGGAGAGGAGTGGGGGAGCGCAGAGTTGGGGGTTAGGGGAGGGGATTGGGGAGGGGAGCGGGGAGGGGTGTGGGGGAGGGGTTGGGGTGTTGGGCAGGAGAGGAGGGTGAGGAGGGGAGTGTGGGAGGGGTTGGGGTAGGGAGTGTGGCAAGTCGGGGAGGAGTGGTGGGATGGCAGAAGAGTGGGGGAGGGGAGTGGGGGAGGGGAGTGGGTGAGGTGTGTTGGGGAGGGGAGTTGGGGAGGGGCGTGAGGGAGGGTTGGGGGGGTAAGGTTGGGGAGGGAGGGGGAGTGAGGGAGGGGAGTGGGGAGAGGAGTGAGGGAGGGGTCGGAGAGGGAAGGGAGTGGGGGAATGGAGTGGGAAGAGGAGGGGAGTTCGGGGGTGGGGGAGGGAGTGGGAGTGGATTGGGTGGGGAGGGTTCCGCTGAGGGGTGTGCGGGAGAGGAGTGGGTGAGGTGAGGGAGTGGGGGAGGGGAATGGGAGACGGGACTGGGTGAGAGAAGTGGGAGTTAGGGAGGGACTAGGAAAGGGGAATGGGGAAGGCGAGTGGGAAATTGGAGTGAGTGTGTGAGGTGGGGTAGGGGAAAGGAGGGGAGTTGGGAAGGGGTGGGGGAGGAAGGGCGGTGGGAGATGTGGGAGAGGAGGCGGAGTGGAGTAGGGGGCTGTGAGGGGAGGGAGATGTGAGAGGTGAAGGGAGTCGCGGAGGGAGGGCAATGGGGGCAGCGGGTGTGGAGGAGGAAAGTGGTGGAGGGGATTGAGGGATGGGAGATGAGTGGGAAGATGAGTGGGGAGGGAAATGGGGGAGGGGAGTGGGCGAGTGGAGGGGTGGGGAGAGGATGGGCAGAGGAGTGGGGAGAGGAGTGGTGAAGAGGAGTGGGGGAGAGAAGTGGGGAGAGGAGGGGTGGGGAGTGGAAGGGGAGAGGAATGGGGAGGAGACGGGTAAGGGAGTGAGTGAATGGAGTGGGTGGGGTAGTAAATTGGGTTAAGGAGGGGGAAGAGAGTGGGGGAGAGGTGTTGGAGAGGGTGAGTGCGGAGGGCAGTGGACTGAGGAGGGGAATGTACGAGGGCAGTGGAGGAGGGGCGTGGGGGAAGTGAGAGTGGGGAGGGAAATGGGAGGGGAGTGGGGAGTGGGGTAGGTGAGTGGGGAGAGGAGTGGGGGAGGGGAGCTCTTGGGGGAGGGGAGAGGCAGGGGGAGCGGTTTGAGGAAGGGGAGTGGGGGAGGGGAGTAGGGAGGAGTGGGGGAGAGGAGTGGGGCGGAGTGGGGGAGGGGAGTGGGGGGAGGGGACTGGGGACAGGAGTGAGGGGAGGGGTTGGGGAGGGAGGGAAGAGGGGGAATAGAGTGGGCAGAGGGACGTTAGGGGAGTGCAGCGCGGAGTTAGCAGAGTGGGTGAGGGGATTTGGAGTTGTGAGTGGGAGGAGTGGGGGAGGAGTGCAGGGGTAGTGGGGGAGGGTTGGAGGAGGGAAGTGTGGGAGGAGTGGGGGAGAAGTGGGGGAGGGGTGGGCGAAGGGAGTGGGGGGAGGGGTTTGGGGACAGGAGTGAGAGGAGGGGTTGGGGAGTGAGGGGAGTGGAGTGGGGAGAGGGTAGTTAGGGGAATGGAGGAGGGGATTTGCAGTTGGGAGTGTGAGGGGAGTGGAGGGGAGGGGGTGGGGAGGCATGTGGCGGAGGGGCAGGGATGTGGGGGGAGGGAGAGGTGGAATGAGGATGTCGGGGAACGAGAGTGGGTTAGGGTTAGGGTGAGTGCGGGACGGGAGTGGGGGAGGGGAGTGTGGGAGAGTTGGGGCGGGCAGAGTGGGAGGGAAGGGGAGGGGAGTGGGGGTGGTAGTGGAGGATGGGAGTGGGGAGTGGAGTGGGGTGGAGGAGGACGGGAGTAGGGGAGGGGTGTTTGGAAGTGGAGCGGGGTAATGGTAGGGGAGGGAGAGAAGTGGGAGATGGGAGGGAGTGGAGTGGGGAGGAGAGGGAGGGATTGGGGAGGGGGACAGGAGAGCGGGGAGTGGGTAGGGCTTAGGGGCACGGGAGTGGGGTGAGGTGGGGGTGGGAGGGTAGTGAGGGAGGGGATTTGGTGCAGGGTGTTGGGGGGAGGTAGAGGGGCAGGGGTATGGGCGATGGGAGCAGGGGAGGGGCGGGGGTGAAGGTGAGTCGGCAGAGGAGTTGGGAGGGGTGTTTGGCAGGGGAGGTGGAGTGTGGGGAGAGTGGGAAGGGGAGTGGGGGACGAGGGACGGGAGAGAAGGGAGTGGGGGAGGGGAGTTGACCGAGTGGGGTGGGTAGTGGCGGAGGGTAGTGCAGATGGAGGGGAGTGGCGGATGGGTGTGTGTGAGAGGGAGTGTGGGAGTGGAAGTGGGGGATGTGAGAGGGAGGGCAGTGTGGAGGGAGACCAGGTCTGAGGGGGAGAGGATGCGAACAAGGGTGTAGGGGAGCGAAGTGAGGAGTGGGGGACTGAGTGGACGATAGGAGTGAGAGAGGGGAGTGGGATGTGGGAGGGGAAAGGGGAGTGGGGACCGGGGACAAGTTGGGGGAGGGGTGCATTGAGGGGAATGGCAGAATGAGAGGGGAGGTGAGTGGGGAATGCGGAAGTAGAGTGGAGGATGGGGAGTGGGGAAATAGGAGAGGGAAGGGGAGGGTGTGTAATGGTGAGGGGGAGGGGGGTGTTAGGGGGAGGGGAGTGTGAGGGGAGGGAGAGGGTAGTGTGGCAGGGAGTGGGGAGGGGAGTTTGAGAGGAGAGTGGGGGAGGGCAATGGTCAGAAGGAGGGGGAAAGTGGGAGGAGGAGTGTGGAAGAAGGAGAGAGTGCGAGATTGGCGGAGGGGAGAGTGGAAGGGAGTGGGGGAAGGGAGTGGGGGAGAGGGTAGGGGAATGAAGAGGGGGCGGGAGGGGGAGGGAATGAAGAGGGGGAGGGAGGAAAATGTGGGGGGAATGAAGAGGGGAAATAAGAGGGGAGGGAGGGGGTGGTGGAGGGGAATGAAGAGGGGGGAGGGGAGGTGGAGGGGAATGAAGGGGGCGGGAGGGGGTGGTGGAAGGGAATGCAGAGGGGCAGGGAGGTAGAGGTGGAGGGGAATGAAGAGGGGGGAGGGGGGTGGAGGGCAATGAAGAGGGGGAGGGAGGGGGAGGTGGAGGAGAATGAAGAGGGGGAGGGGGAGGGAGGGGGAGGTGGAGGAAAATGAAGAGGGGGAGGGAGGGGGAGGTGGAGGGGATGAAGAGGGGGAGGGAGGGGTTGGTGGAGGAGAAAGAAGAGGGGGAGGGAGGGGGTGGTGGAGGAGAATGAAGAGGGGGAGGGAGGGGCAGGTGGAGGGGAATGAAGAGGGGGAGGAGGGGGAGGTGGAGGGGAATGAAGAGGGGGAGGAGGGGGTGGTGGAGGGGAATGAAGAGGGGAGGGAGGGGAGGTGGAGAGGAATGGAGGGAGGGGGAGTTGGAATGGAATGAATAGGGGAAGTGAGGGGGTGGTGGAGGGGAATGAAGAGGGGGAGGGAGGGGTGGTGGGGGGGAATGAAGAGGGGGAGGGAGGGGTTGGTGGAGGAGAAAGAAGAAGGGGAGGTGGGGGTGATGGAGGAGAATGAAGAGGGGGAGGGGTGGGCGGGTGGAGGGGAATGAAGAGAGGGAGGGAGGGGTGGTGGAGGGGAATGAAGAGGGGAGGGAGGGGTTGGTGGAGGAGAAAGAAGAGGGGGAGGGAGGGGGTGGTGGAGGGGAATGAAGAGGGGGAGGGAGGGGGAGGTGGAGGGGAATGAAGAGGGGAGGGAGGGGGTGGTGGAGGGGAATGAAGAGGGGGAGGGAGGGGAGGTGTAGAGGAATGGAGGGAGGGGAGTTGGAATGGAATGAATAGGGGGAGTGAGGGGGTGGTGGAGGGGAATGAAGAGGGGGAGGAGGGGTGGTGGGGGGGAATGAAGAGGGGGAGGGAGGGGTTGGTGGAGGGGAATGAAGAGGGGGAGGTGGGGGTGGTGGAGGAGAAAGAAGAGGGGGAGGGAGGGGCAGGTGGAGGGGAATGAAGAGGGGGAGGGAGGGGGAGGTGGAGGGGAATGAAGAGCTGAGGGAGAGGGAGGTGGAGGGAATGAAGAGGGGGAGGGAGGGAGGTGGAGAGGAATGGAGGGAGGAGGAGGTGGAGTGGAATGAATGGGGGAGTGAGGGGGTGGTGGAGGGAATAAGAGGGGAGGGAGGGGTTGTAGAGGGGCATGAAGAGGGGCGAGAGGGGGTATGGAGGAGAAAGAGGAGGGTGTGGGATGGGGTGATGGATGATAATGAAGAGGTGGAGGGAGGGGTGGTGGAGGGAATGAAGAGGGGGAGGGAGGGAGTGGTGGAAGGTAATGAAGAGGGGGAGGGAGGGGGAGGTGGAGGGGAATGAAGAGGGGGAGGAGGGGATGGTGGTGGGAATGAAGAGGAGGAGGGTGGGGGAGGTGGATGGAATGAAGAGGGGGAGGGAGGGGGAGGTGGAGGAGGAATGAAGAGGGGAGGGAGGGGTGGTACGGAGAGAAGAAGTGGGTGTGGGAGGGGGTGATCAGATGATAATGAAGAGGTGGAGGGAGGGGGTGGTGGAGGGGAATGAAGTGGGGAGGGAGGGGGAGGTGGAGGGGAATGAAGAGGTGGAGGGAGGGGGTGGTGGAGGGTAATGAAGCGGGGAGGGAGGGGGAGGTGGAGGGGGAATGAAGAGGGGGGTGAGGGGATGGTGGTGGGGAATGAAGAGGAGGAGGGTGGGGGAGGTAGATGGGAATGATGGGGGGAGGGAGGGGGAGTTGGAGGGAATGAAGAGGGGAGGAGGGGGTGGTGGATTGATGAGGTTGGGCCGGAGGGGCTGGTGGAGGGGACTGAAGATGGGGGAGGGGGTGGTGGATGGAATGACGAGTGGGAGGGAGTGGTGGTGGAGGAATGAAGAGGGGCAGGGAGCGGGAGGTGGGGATGAAGAGGGGGAGGGAGGGTTTGGAGGATGGGCATGAGATGGGGAGGGAGGGGGTAGTGGAGGGGAATGAAGATGCGGAGGGAGGGGGTGGTGGAGGGGACTGAAGAGTGGGATGGAGGCGGTGGTGGACGGGAATGAAGAGGGGAGGGAGGGGGTGGTGGATGGGATAGAAGATGGGGAGGGAGGGGGTGATGGATGTGAATGAACATGGGGTTGGAGGGGTAGGTGGATGCGAATGAAGTGGGGGAGGGAGGGGGTGGTGGAGGGGAATGAAGAGTGGGAGGGAGGGGGAGGTGGAGGGGAATGAAGAGGGGAGGGAGGGGTGGTGGAGTTTCATGAAGATGGGGAGGGAGAGGGTGGTGGAGGGCAATGGAGAGGGGGAGGGATGCGGTGGTGGAGTGGATGGATGAGGGTGAGCAAGGGGTTGGTGGAGTGTGGTAGCGGAGTGGGTGATGGGTTTTGGGGTAGGGGTGTGGGGTAGGGGTGTGGGTTAGGGGTGTTGTGGAGCGGGAGTGCGGTCTGGGAAGTGGGGGAGGGTAGTGGGGGATGGCAGTGTGGGGTGGGAGTGTGGTAGAGACGGGCAGTGAGGACGTGAATGTAAGTGGAGTGAGGTAGGGGTGTGGGAGAGGGGAGTGGGGGAGTGGGTAGGTTAGTGTGAGAGGGGAGTTGGGGAGTGGGGGAGGGGAATGGGGAGGCGAGTGAGGGAGGGCAGCGGGTGAGGGTAGTGGGTGAGGGAGTGGGGGAGGGGAGCGGGGGTGGGTTTGAGGGAGGGGAATTGTGGAGGGGGGTTGTCGAGGGGGTGGGGTAGGGGAGTGGGGTATGGGAGCTGTTGAGGGACTGGGGGAGATGAGTTAGGGAGCGGGGTTGGGGAGCGGAGTTGGGGAGGGGAGTTAGGGAGGGGAGTTGGGGAGGGGAGTGGGTAGGGGAGTGATGTAGGGGAGTGGGGTAGGGGAGTGAGGTAGGGGAGTGCGGTAGGGCAGTGAAGTCGGGGAATGTAGGAGGGCAGTTTGGGGAGGGGAGTGGGGGAGGGGAGTGGGGGAGGGGAGTGGGGAGGGAGTGGGGTAGGGGAGTTGGTTAAGTGTGTGGGGTAGGGGAGTGAGGGACAGGATTGAGGTAGGGTTATTGGGGAGGGGATTGAGGTAGTGGATTGGGGAGGGGAGTGGGGGATGGGAGTGGGGTGGGGTAGGGGGTAGGGGAGTGTGGAGTGGGGTGGGGTAGTGTGGTAGGGGAGTGGTGGAGTGGAGTGGGGTGGGGTAGTCGGGGTGGGGTAGTGGGTTAGGAGAGTGGAGATGGGGAGTGGGGGTGCAGAGTGGTGTCAGGGAGAGTGGTAGGGGTGGGCTCTAAGGAAGTGGAGGGAAGGGGAGTGGGGAGGGGAGTTGGGGAGGGGAGTTGGAGAGGGAAGTGGGGTAGGGAGTGGGGTGGGGAGTGATGCAGGGGAGTGGGGGAGGGGAGTGGGGAGGGAAGTGGGGTGTTGGAGTGGCTGAGGGGAGTGGCGGATGGGAGTGGATGAGGGGAGTCGGGGAGGGGAGGGCAGTGAGGAGGTGGAGGAAAGGGGAGTGAGGCAAGGCAGTGGGGTTGGGGAGAGCAGTGAGGATTTGGCGGGAAGGGGAGTGGGGAGGGTAATGGGGAGGGGAGTGGAGGAAGGGTGTGTGATAGGTCAGTGGAGTAGGGGAGTGCGGTAGGGGTGTGGGGTAGGCATGTGGGGTAGGGGAGTGGGGTAGGGGAGTGGGGTGTGGGGAATGGGGGAGGGAGTGGGGGAGGGGAGTGAGGTAGATGTATGGGAGAGGGGATAGAGGGAGTGGAATGGGGGAAGGGATTGGCGGGAAGGGAGTGGGGTAGGGTCGTGGGGGCGGTAACTGGTGGAGTGGAGTGAGTAGGGCAGTTTGAGATGGGAGTGGAGTGGGGGTGTGGGGTAGGGGAGGGCAGTGAGCAGGTGGAGGGAAGGGGAGTGACGTGGGGAGTGAGAGAGGCCGGTGGCGTAGGGGAGCTGGGTAGGGGAGGGCAGTGAGGAAGAGAATGAAGGGGAGTCGGGGGAGGGAAGTGAGTTAGGGGAGTGGGGTAGGGGAGTGGGAAAGTGCAGTGGGAAAGGGGAGTGGGTAGGGGAGCGCAGTGAGGAGGTGGAGAGAAGGGGAGTGGGGGAGGGTATTGGGGTCGGAGTGTTGGAAGCGGAGTTGGGTAGGGGTGTGGGTTACGGGTGTGGTGTCAGGGAGTGGGGTAGGGGAGTGTAGTAGCAGAGTGGGGTAGGGTCGTAGGGGAGCGAGTGGGTAGGGGTGTGGGGAGGCAATGTGGGGTCGTGGAGTGGGGTAGGGGAGTTGTGGAGGGGAGTGCGGAAGGGGAGTGGGGGAGTGGAGGCAGGGTAGGGAAGTGGGGTAGGGGAGGTGGGGAAGGGTAGTGGGGGATGGGAGTGTGGTAGGGAGGGCAGTGAAGAGGTGCTGGGAAGCGGAGAGGTGGACGGGAGTGGGGGGAGGGGAGTGGGGGAGGGGTGGGGTATGGAAGTGGGGCAGGGGAATGGGGAAGGGGAGTCGGGTAGTGGAGTTGGGTAGGGGAGTGATTTAGGGGATTGGGGCAGGGGAGCGCAGTGAGGAGGTGGAGGGAAGGGGAGTGGGGGAGTAGAGTGGGGGAGGTGTCTGGGGTAGGGGAGTTGGGTAGTGGAGGGCAGAGAGGAGGTATGGGAAGGGGAGTGGGGGATGGGTGTGGGGTTGGAGAGTTGGGGTGCGGAGTGGGTTCGGGAGTGGTGTCGGGGATTTGGGTGGGGGAGTGGGGGAGCAGTGTGGCGGAGGGGAGTGTGGTATGGGTGTGGTAACGGGGATTGGATAAGGGAGTCGGGTAGGGGAGTTGTGAAGGGGAGTGCGGTAGGTGAGTGAGGGAGCGTGGTGGGGGATAGGTGTGTGGTAGGGGAGGGAAGTGAGGAGGTGCAGGGAATCGGATGTGGTGGACGGGAGGGGAGTGGGGGAGGGGGTGGGGTAGGGGAGTGGGGGAGGAGAGTGGGGGAGGTGTCTGAGGTAGGGGAGTTGGGTAGTGGAGGGCAGAGAGGAGGTATGGGAAGGGGAGTGGGGGAGGGGTGTGGGGTAGGAGAGTTGGGGTGCGGAGTGGGGTCGGGGAGTGGTGTCGGGGATTTGGGTGGGGGAGTGGGGGAGCAGAGTGGCGGAGGGGAGTGTGGTATGGGTGTGGTAACGGGGGTTGATAAGGGAGTCGGGTAGGGGAGTTGTGAAGGGGAGTGCGGTAGGTGAGTGAGGGAGCGTGGTGGGGGATAGGTGTGTGGTAGGGGAGGGAAGTGAGGAGGTGCAGGGAATCGGAGTGGTGGACGGGAGGGGAGTGGGGAGGGGGTGGGGTAGGGGAGTGAGGGAGGAGAGTGGGGAGGCGAGTGGGGGAGGCGAGTGTGAGGAGGGGAGTGGGGGAGGGGAGTGCGGTAGGGGTTTTGGCGTAGGGATTTGGGGAAGGGGAGTGCGGGAGGGGAGTGCGGGAGGGGAGTGGGGAGTGGAGTGGGGGAGGGGAGTGGGAGGGGAGTGGGGAGGGGTGTGGGGCGAGGTTAGTGTGATGGGGAGTGGGGGAGGGAGTGGGGGAGGGGAGTATGGGAGGAGAGTTGGGGAGGGTAGAGGGTTAGGGGAGTGAGGGAGTGGAGTGGGGGGGGGGAGGAGAGAGGGAGGGAGTGGGGAGGGGAGTGAGGAAGGGGAGTTGAGGAGGGGAGTGGGGGAGAGGGGTGGAGTAGGGCAGTGGGGTATGGGATTAGGTGAGAGGGAGCGGGCGAGGAGAGTTGGGGAGGGGGTGGGGTAGGGGTGTGGGTAGCGGAGTGGGGGAGGGGAGTTGAGGCAGGGATTGAGGTGAGGAGTGGGGGAGGGGTATTGTGCTGGAGGGGAGTGGGGAGGGGAGTGGGGGAGGGATTGGGGAGGGGAATGGGAACCTGGGAGTGGGGGAGGGGTATTGTGCTGGAGGGAGTGGGGGAGGGGAGTGGGGGAGGGGATTGGGGAGGGGAGTGGGAACCTGGAAGTGGGGGAGGGGAGTGGGGGAGGGGAGTGGGGGAGGGGAGTGGGGGAGGGTTGTGGGGGGGGAATGGGGAATGGGAGTGGGGGAGGGGAGTGGGGGAGGGGAGTGGGGAGGGGAGTGGGGGAGGGGAGTGGGGGAGGGGTGTGGGGGAGGGGAGTGGGGAGAGGCGTGATGCAGGGGAGTTGAGGAGGGGAGTTGAGGCAGGGGAGTTGAGGCGGGGAGAGGAGTGTGGGAGAGGAGTGAGGAGAGGAGTGGGGGAGAGGAGTGGGGTAGAGGAGTGGGGGAGGGGATTAGGGGACGGCGTGGGGGACGGGCGTGGGGGAGTGGGGTCGGGTGTGGGGTCGGGGAGTAGGGTCGGAGTGTGGGGTCGGGGTGTGGGGACGGGGAGTGGGGTCTGCGAGTGGGGTCGGGGAGTGGGGTCGGCGAGTGGTGTCGGGGTGTGAGGGAGGGGGAGCGCAGAGAGGAGGTGGAGGGAAGGGGATTGGGGGAGTGGAGTGGGAGAGGTGTCTGGGGTAGGGGAGTTGGGTAGTGGAGGGCAGTGAGGAGGTGGAGCGAAGGGTGAGCGGGGAGGAGTGTGGGGTAGGGGAGTGAGGTAGGAGAGTGGGGTAGGGGAGTGGGGTAGGGGAATGGGGAATGGGAGTGGGGTAGGGGTGTGATGCCGGGGAGTTTGGTAGGGGAGTGGGAGAGCGGAGTGGGGGAGCAGAGTTGGGAGGGGAGTGTGGTAGGGGAGTGTGGTAGGGGTGTGGTGACGTGGGTTTGGGTAGGGGAGTCGGGTAGGGGAGTTGTGGAGGGTTGTTGTGCAGGGGAGAGCAGTAGGCGAGTGGGGGAGGGGATTTGGGGAGGGGATTTGGGGTCGGGGATTTGGGGTGGGGGATTTGGGGTAGGGGATTTGGGGGAGTGGAGTGGGGAGGGGAGTGGGGGAGGGGAGTGGGGAGGTGAGTGTGGGAGAGGAGTGGGGGAGTGGAGTGGGATAGGGAAGTTGGCTAGCTGAGTGAGGGAGCGTAGTGCGGGATAGGTGTGTGATAGGGGAGGGCAGTGAGGTGGTGCAGGGAATTGGAGTGGTGGACGGGAGGGGAGTGGGGGAGGGGGTGGGGTAGGGGAGTGGGGGAAGCGAGTGGGGAGGCGAGTGGGGGCGGGGAGGGGGGAGGGGAGTGCGGTAGTGGTTTTGGGGTAGGGGATTTGGGGAGGGGAGTGGGGGAGGGGAATGATGAGGGGAGTGGGGGAGGTGAGTGGGGGAGGGGAGAGGGGAGGGGTTGTGGGGAAGGTTAGTGTGGTAGGGGAGTGTGGTAGGGGAGTGGGGAGGGGAGTGGGGGAGGGGAGTGGGGGAGGGGAGTATGGGAGGAGAGTTGGGGAGGGTAGAGGTTTAGGGGGTGAGGGAGGGGAGTGGGGGAGGGGAGTGAGGGATGGGAGTTGGGGAGGGGAGTGAGAAAAGGGAGTTGAGGAGAAGGAGTGGGGTAGGGGGGTGGAGTAGGGGAGTGGGGTATGGGAAAATGTGAGGGGAGTGGAGGAGGAGAGTTGGGGAGGGGAGTGGGTAGGGGTGTGGAGTAGGGGAGTGGGGGAGGGGAATTGAGGCAGGGAGTGAGGTGAGGAGTGGGGGGAGGGGTGCTGTGGTGGAGGGGAGTGGGGGAGGGGAGTGGGGGAGGGGAGTGGGGGAAGGGAGTGGGAACCTGGGAGTGGGGAGGGGAGTGGGGGAGGGGAGTGGGGGAGGGTTGTGCGGTAGGGGAATGGGGAATGGGAGTGGGGAGGGGAGTGGGGGAGGGGAGTGGGGGAGGGGTGTGGGGGAGGGGAGTGGAGAGGGGAGTGGGGGAGGGGAGTGGGGGAGGGGAGTGGGGAGGGGCGTGATGCAGGGGAGTTGAGGAGGGGAGTTGAGGCAGGGGTGTTGAGGAGGGGAGTTGAGGCAGGGGAGTTGAGGCGGGCAGGGGAGTATGGGAGAGGAGTGGGGGAGAGGTGTGGGGCAGAGGAGTGGGGGAGAGGTGTGCGGAAAGGAGAGGGGAGAGAGTGGGGTAGAGGAGTGGGGGAGGGGATTAGGGGAGGGCTTGGGGACGGGCGAGGGGGAGTGGGGTCGGGTTGTGGGGATCGGGTTGTGGGGTCGGGGAGTGAGGTCGGGGAGTGGGGTCGGGGAGTGGGGTCGGGGTAGTGAGGGAGGGGAGTGCACTGAGGAGGTGGAGGGAAGGGGAGTGGGGGTGTGGAGTTGGAGAGGTGTCTGGGATAGGGGAGTTGGGTAGTGGAGGGCAGTGAGGAGGTGGAGGGAAGGGGAGCGGGAGGAGTGTAGTGTAGGAGAGTTGGGGAGCGGAGTGGGGTAGGGGAGTGGGGTAGGGGAGTGGGGTAGGGGAGTGGGGTAGGGGGTGTGCCGGGGAGTTTGGTAGGGGAGTGGGAGAGCGGAGATGGGGAGCGGAGTGGGGGAGGGGAGTGTGGTAGGGGAGTGTGGTAGGGGAGTGTGGTAGGGGAGTGGTGACGGGGGTTTGGGTAAGGGAGTCGGGTAGGGAGTCGGGTCGGGGAGTTGTGGAGGGGGTTTGTGGAGGGTAGAGCAGTAGGCGAGTGGGGGATGGGATTTGGGGAGGGGATTTGGGGTAGGGGATTTGGGTAGGGGATTTGGGGGAGGGGATTTGGGGGTGGGGAGTGGGGGAGGGGAGTGGAGAGGGGAGTGGGGGAGGGGAGTGGGGGAGAGAGTGGGGGAGAGGAGTGGGGGAGAGGAGTGGGAGAGTGGATTGGGGGAGGGTGTTGCGGAGAGGAGAGTGGAGAAGATGGGGGTAGAGGAGTGGGGGAGGGGATTAGGGGAGGGGCGTGGGGGGAGGAGATTAGGGGAGGGGCGTGGGGGAGGGGGTACGGGGAGTGGGGTCGGGGAGAGGGGTCGGGGAGAGGGGAGGGGGAGTGGGGTCGGGGAGTGGGGGAGGGGAGAGCAGTGAGGAGGTGGAGGGAAGGGGAGTGGGGGTGTGGAGTGGGGGAGGTGTCTGGGGTAGGGGAGTTGTGTAGTGGAGGGCAGTGAGGTGGTGGAGGGAAGGGGAGCGGGGGAGGAGGGTGGGTTAGGAAAGTTGGGGAGCGGAGTGGGTTAGGGGAGTGGGGGAGGGGTGTGATGCAGGGGAGTGGGGTCGGGGAGTGAGGGAGGGGAGCGCAGTGAGGAAGTGTAGGGAAGGGGCGTGGGGGGAGTGGAGTGGGAGAGGTGTCTGGGGTAGGGGAGTTGGGTAGTGGAGGGCAGTGAGGAGGTGGAGGGAAGGGGAGCGGGGAGGAGTGTGGGGTAGGAGAGTTGGGGAGCGGAGTGGGGTAGGGGTGTAGAGTAGGGGAGTGGGGTAGGGGAGTGGGGAAGGGATGTGGTGCCCGGGAGTTTGGTAGGGGAGTGGGAGAGCGGAGTGGGGGAGCGGAGTGGGGGAGGGGAGTGTGGTAGGGGAGTGTGGTAGGGGAGTGTGGTAGGGGTGTGGTGACGTGAGTTTGGGTAGGGGAGTTGGGTAGGGGAGTTGTGGAGGGGGGTTGTGGAGGGGAGAGCAGTAGGCGAGTGGGGGAGGGGATTTGGGGTAGGGGATTTGGGGGAGGGGATTTGGGGTAGGGGAGTGGGGGAGAGGAGTGGGGGAGGGGACTGGGGGAGAGGAGT